>NW_006913288.1:416064-447654 GCF_000281105.1 Coniosporium apollinis CBS 100218
TCATCCTTCTTCTTGTCATGGTCCTTCTTCTTCTTTCTCTTGTCATCATCGTCATTATCGTCATCTTTGTCATCATCCTTCTTGCCGCCGTGCTTCTTATCATCGTACTTTTTCTTGTCATCATCGCCCCTAACAAGAAGTGTCACATCCCGAGCGTATTCATGGCTCTCTGGGACTAAGTCCCTGACGTAGTGGCTATCATCGCGGCCGATGAGCGCTGGCAAAGCAGCTACTAGGCCGATGCTGAGGAGCACGACGAGATAAAGCTGCATGAGCTTCATGTTCGGTTGATGCTACGGGTGGAAAGCCTTGTTGATGGAATGTTTCAGACGAGGTGGCAGTGAAAGACGATCAATTGGAAGCACTCTGGAAGAAGCCTTGACTCAAAGACCGAAGACGACCGTTACCCTAAAGATTTAAAGTCAAGCCGGAGAGGTTGAGGCCCTTTATAGCCAGACTTGTTACACTACACCTAGCTATGACGGAGTTTGCATGGTATAGCTACACCGTCGCTGTACGTGAGCTTACACGGCCTCTATGCCCCCGCTGCAGATAGGCTTGCGCGGCCTCCAACTCAGACAGCCCCTAAGAGTATGCATCAAGCCTGCGTCTCCAACCAAGCCTGCGGAGTTGCGAAGGTCCTGAGTTGGGCAGAGCTGAGATGACTGGCGATCACATTGGCACAGCTGCGGAAGAGCTATTCGAGTTTTATCCCTGGCTTTCACAAGCGTATCTATGGATTGACGAGAACCTCCTGGATACCTAGCGCATCGACTAGAGCAGCCTTGCTAATTGTGTTACTCTTAGATAATTTGAACATGGATTCTTTATGCTCATAATCTTAGCTCGAACTCTAGTAAGCGTCAACTCCCGCTGCGGAGATCTGCAGTCATCTCTAGGAATATTTGAAATGGTTCACGAATCCTACTGGAGCTTCCGCGCACTTCGCGAGGGGAAGCTTGGTATTTAGCCAAGTCGAACTATCGTGTGACGTTGTAAAGCCATTCTACTTTATGGGCTCTCTGGGGACGCTAGAATCCTTAGGCTTAGAAGAGTACGACTATATCAGGACTAGCGCGAATCTGGGGACAACAACGGGCCGATTATACTGTAGCCAAGATTGTCTTTGTTGGATAGGCAGTGAGACAAGAATTAACCCAAGCAAGCTTCGCTATGCTAGTAGTAGGAAATGATAGTGGGCTCTCACCTGCAGTCGCTCGCTTACCGCTATTAGCTTGGCTTCTGGTGCTCTGCTGCATAAGCACAGTCTTCTAAAGTTAGTTCTCGAGGAAGTCATCCGATCCCCATTGAGCGAACGATCCACAAGGCTTTCCCATCTGAGGATCTACAGCGGTAGCTAGGTTGAGGAGCAAAGATCCCCACATCTTCAGCCGCTGTTGCAGATCCCGACCACTAACCGTCAGCCGGGAGCGCCGGAAGCGGAGGGGTTGTGAATGCGGTGCTCAACATGTACAATACGCAGTTCACTTTGAATGGCTGAACTGCACCCCACGAACGCCACAAGTGCACCCCACAGCTGCCCAGGATTTCGGGCGACCTCGGAAACGCTCCGCACGCGTGGTGAGCCGTGGTTGGCACATCCTAGCCTGATCCCACAGGCTTGGTCGCTTGGACTGTGCTTTTGGGGTTCCCTGGCGTCGATCGCTGAGAGGTAAACCCGACCACATAGCTACATCACCGCCTGCATCTTCGCGAGCTGGACATCCTCCAGCGACCTAGTCATCCTGTCTGCTGGAGATGGCGTGAGCTGAGAGCACCTGACATCTATAGACTCGCGCACCAATCAAGTTGGTGGCGCCGGGTAGTTCCCTTGGCATCTCGCTTCAGTCCGACGTCTTCACGAATTGCGTGCTTCGGCAGTCGGTTGGCTTGCAGCATGACTACCCGGTACCTCACCTGTTTCAACCACTCGTCTCACTGCAGGCTGCGAGAGAAACAGCGCGCTGATGCGTCACGTGTAAGCGACTACTAACATCTACTTGATATTGGGCTATGGACCTGACCACTCCCTAGGACATTATCGGTTGGACTCTCCTCTCCATGAAAGCGGCTGGATTATCAAGACGCAACCCGCCAAAGTTTCCCGGCGATCCGTATCAGCCCTTGTTGCAGTGTAAGAGGTCCGGAATCGTTTAGGCCGCTGCTGGGCGAGCTGAGCGAGGATGAACTCAATTGCAGCAGGGGCTCTTCTCTTGCGGATTCTAAATTAAGATGTATGCATTCTCCGCACGCCCAGCCTTATGTGACAGAACGACATACTCGCCAAAGCCTCAGGTAGGCTCGACTCTGTAAGCACGCGTACATGCGTTTCCCTTCCATGCGCCTTTTCCCGGCTGGAAGATTTGTCATTGAACAGCCCAATCTGCATTCCCAGAAACTCTCGAGTACCGCATTCGGACACCTCCAAGCCCTCCCGCCTGGTTCCTGATGGACTTTAGCCTCGTCGAGAGTCGTCATTTTCTGACGCGGGCCCCTTTCGCCACCACCGCCTCGCTTCTGAAACCTTGCCACAACGTCAATTCAACGCCTCAGCTTCTTCACAGACACCACTTACGTGAATCTGACGGACGCTCTGATAACCCAACCGGCATAGTGTCCTCGTCTCAGCTTCAGCTTCACCTGGTATGGGGATTTCCGAGCATACTCAACCACTTGATTGCACATGATAGTGGACTGATCATCTTCCGCATGCCGCGGAGCAGGGCATGGTGGGTGTCCGGTAGCTTGGGCTTGTGCTCTTGGCTTGAGGGCAGGCCTTCACTCAAGGATGAAGAGGAGCCTGAAAGCTGCGGCCTGAGCAGCCCAGATCTTATCAGCCATGAGGGCCTGATTAGTGCTGACGCCAGCTCGCCGTGTGGGACTAAGGACAGGCCATTAAGGCTGTTCTGATGCGGCAACCTATTTTAGCCTTGCCTTGAACCGTAGCACCAAGTTAGGCGTTGCAATCGACAGATGAACATCGTCTACTCCGCGCTGCTAGGAGCTAGTTGAGGATAGCCGTGCACTTGCCTACTAGGATAAAACTAATGCTGTAGAACAAGCAACTTACAGCATGCCTGTTGCTGCAGCTGCAATCCTGTATTTACAGGAATAGAAGCTAATTGGTGCGGATTCTCTTTTTTAGTAAACAAAGCATTTAAATGCTGCGTAAAGTACTAGAATATATCTAATAGATAGTTCATCGGCGTTTTGTTTCGCAGATCGACTGAATCTAATCTGTATGCATGCAGATCAAAGTACTTAAAGCGTGCTAAGCAAGCTCTAAGCATTCTAAACTATACACGCATAGCTCTAAGTATTATCTAAACGCGCTAAGTATACAATCTACTCGTGCTTCTCGGTATATATTAGTAAGAGTTTTTATTAGATCTATGCATTAGATATAGCTCTAAAAGCTTAGATATACTAAGCTTATATCTAGTTTATAAGCCGCTTGCAGTTTAATTAACTACTTTATATATCTAGTATACTTAGTATACTCGATATACTTAGTATACTTAGTATACTCGATATACTTAGTATACTTAGTATACTCGATATACTTAGTACACTAAGCGTGCTTAAGCTTTCTATACTACTTATAATACTTAGAATCCTTAGAGCTACCAAGCTACTTACTAGATAGCTTAGTTAATAAATGTTTTTAAAATCCTCTTTCTTATCTATTTCTCACTCTCTAGGTAAAAGATATAGAATAGCTATATTTTAAAAATTAAGCGGCTAGTAATTATTAGCGTTTTATTTTATAAACTAGCTAGATCCAAACTATATATAGATAAATCTAATATATAAGAACTAGCTCTAAGTGTACTAAACTATATATATAGCTCTAACTATAATTTAATTATACTAAGTATACAGTTTATTCTATATACTTAGGTTTCTTATTAATATACTTAATAAAGCTTAAATTTTCTAAACTATATATTTAAGCGAGACTATAACAAAATATTATTATAAGATAATAAAACTTACTATAAAGAGTAGGATCCTAATTACAAAGACTAAGAGTAGTATTAAGATATAGGTAATAAGATTAAGAATTAGTACTATATAGTAATAATTAGATTAAGTTATAAAAAATATTACATTTTTATATAAGTTAAGTATACTATTCTAATAAATAAGAATAGTACTATCTATACGCTTAAGCCTATAGCTTATATCTTTATACTATAACTCTTTAAGTATAGATTTTCTTAGTAGAAGTATCTATATTGTAGAGTAATTTATTTAAATATATATTAGTAAAAGTTTTTATTATCTCTAAGATCTTAGAGCTATCTTTAAGACTTTAGAGATACTAAGCCTATATTCTTTTTATAAGCTACTTATAAGCTACTTATAAGAAGGCCTATATACTTAACTAAATTAAGCTTCTTAGGCTTTTTAAGCTTTTTAAGCTTCTTAAGCTTCTAAAGCTTCTTAAGCTTCTTAAGCTTATTAGAATACTATCACGAACTGCAATAGATGACGCGGAATAAAGGTAATTAGTGCCAAGTGTCACGTAAAGGACTAATTACTTAAGATGCTAAGGTAGGTCTAATTAGTATGATTAGTGTAATTAGGAACGGATTACCCTAATTAGGGGAATTATAGCGCAAGGTATTATAGTATATAGATAGCACTATTCTCGTTTATTAGAATAGTATACTTAACTTAAATAAGAATCTAGTATTCTTTATAACTTAATCTAATCTTACTACGTGATATTAATTCTCACTCTATTAACTATATCTTAGTACTATTCCCTATCTTCTTAATTAGGACCCTAACTATTATAGTAACCTTTATTATCTTATAATAGCACCTTATTACACTTTAAGTACTAACTCTATAGAGCATCTAAAATCAACATATTGCTATATCTACTATAGAATCGACCGCTAGACTATTAAGGGAATAGGCACTACTACTACCTTCCGCTCTAAAGCTAATTAAGGTTAAGATACCGGATAAGTATAGTAGAGAACGTAATAAACTCGACTTATAGCTACTCTAATGCGACCTATACATCTAGTATAATTAGGAACGTTTTTAAGAGGAAAATAAAGTAATATTTACTATTATCTATTTAAGGGGACGAGTATTTAAGTAGATCTAACCTTATCTTAAGGACTTTCTTAAAAATAATAAGTGTAACTAGTCCTAGAAAATAATAGAACTATTTACTAATATGCTCTCGTTTAAAGTAAAGATATAATAAGTATTCGGAGATATTAACGCGGCACGTACTATAGAAAGAGAACTAATAAACTTAATTTAGAAGGAATTAGTAGCTAATTATACTACTTAGTTCTAATTAGTAGCGTCGAACACCTTATAGGATGAGATAGCTTTAACCGTATAGTACTATTAAGGATTAAAGGAAAATATTAAAGATAACTTAGTTAGAAGCGACCGACTAGATTATTTATAGGAGATAATTTCGATATTAATTAGGATTAATAATCGACTATATAAATAAAGGTTAAAAAAGAAAGGCTATAACACACTAGTAGTGGTAGGATATAAGTAGAACCATCCTACTTAGTATAACTAAGACCTGTATAGGCTTCGACCTATAGAACTTAACGCGACGAAAAGACGTCTAGGACATTTCTCTAAGAAAAGATTATAGGGAAGACGTAGGACGCCCTTAAGAGAATAGAGGTTATCCTTAGAATAAAGAGAGCCTTTTATAGGAAAGTGCTTTAACTATAATCGTATAGGATATATTACTCGAGATTATAGGCAGCTAAAGAAGACCTAATTACTAGTAAAAATAAACGGCCTAAAAAAGCAAGGCAAGCTAGCTACTACTATAACTCACTATAGGGCTATATCCTAGATAGCATGCTATAATAATAGGTATTAAACACACCTAAGCGATAAAAACGGATTGAGTTAGTTTCCGAAACTATCTAGATTGGGACAAGCATTATAAGTTACTAAAAAGGAACCTAGCTAGAGGACTCTAGTATATAAAGAGGAATCACGACCTCTTATAATTAGGGAAAGGGTCTAAGTAGAGGCTAGAAACAGGCGAAAACGTGCCTAGAGACCTATAGGATCATAGAATATATAGACGGAAGTTCTAGCCGCACCTACTATAGTACTAAGTATTCTCTTCGAGGAAGAGGTAGTACTATTAGAAGAAGAATTATTAAAGGAAGGATTCGGCTCTAATATCTCGAATCTAGTCTTAGATAAAGAACTAGAAGAAAGGGTACCTAAATAGAACTCTATTACGGGCAGATATCCACCCTAAGTATAGTATTAGGCGTACTACGACGTATGCGAACTTATAGAAAACTAAGCGGGATAATCTAAGTTTAAAGAGAAACTTAAGAATATTAAGATCCGTATTACCGCATATAAAGTATAATAGAGATCCACTATAAGTTTTAGCGAGCTATATAAAAAAGTCTATAACCTTATCTTAGAACGACTAGTTATAGTTATAGAATATGTGCGCTAGCTAGAGTAGATACTTAATAGTATACCCCGCCTAGAATATAAGTATTATAATATAGTGCGAGAACATCCGCCTATAGAAGTAAGGTTTACTAGAAATAAAGAATATATTACTCCTAAGGGAGGCTACATCCCTAGGGAACTCTAATAGAAGGTTATAGCCTTATAATAGGAATTCGCGGCTAGGAATCTATAAGTGAATCTAGGACACTAGGTTAATCTAAGCAAATTCTAGTATAATAGTATAGAGACTCCTATTAAGGATGAGAGTTCGAGAAGCTCTAACTTAGGAAGCTCTAGTTTAAAAAACTAGAGGGCCTTCTAGCTAGAGAGTTAATAGAAGCGCCTACTAAAAGACTTTTAAATAGGTGTAGGGGTACCTAGGTACCCGGAATTAGATACTATAAGTATACCCTTATAGTAATAAGATACACTAGTAACCTATAAGTGTAGGTTAGGCTTAGCTAATTATAAGCTAAGGCACTAATTAGTTTAGACGCTACCGCGAACTTCATGTTACTATAGTTTACCTAGGAAGCTAGTTTATAGTTATAACTAAAGATTAACGCCTACCTAGTTATAGTGGTAGACGGCTAACCTTTAGGCTATAATTAGGGATTAGTAGACTAGGAAACTAGAATAGTTAGGTTAAAGATTAGACCTTATATTAAGGATATATAGTTCGATATTATAGTAATAGGAACCTATAACCTAGTACTAGGATTACTATAGCTTAAGGACGCGAATCTAAAGATCAACTAGGTCCGTTAAACGCTAGATTTTTCTAAGGGGAAATTAGTCTAGATAAGCGAAGATACGTTAGAAGATAATCTCGAGATATACGTAATCTCCGCTAAAGAACTTAAGAAGGAAGTTTAAGAAAATCCTAAGTAAGTATAAATCCTATAGAGTAAGCAATAAGAGCTTACGTTTATTATAGCTCTATTATCTATTCTAAATAAATATAAGGACTACGCGAGGTTATTTATAGATAAGGCTCTAGAGGAAGCCCTACTAGCATATTAAGAATAGGACCACATAATACCCATCTAAGACGGTAAGATACTAGGGAAATCTATAATTTACCTACTATTACTAGAAAAGCTAGAGGCGCTACAAGTATATCTAGATAAAAATCTAAAGAAAGGGTTTATATAGAAATCCCAGTCACCTGCAGGATACTATTCTATTTATACTAAAGAAGGACGGGAAGCTACGACTCTATATTAACTATTAGAGACTAAATAATATAACTATTAAGAATAGCTATCCGCTACCTTTAATTTTAGAGTTATAGGATCGACTCTAAGGAGCTAAATAGTTCACGAAATTCAATATCCTAGAAGCATATAACCGGATTCAAATTAAGGAAGGTAAAGAGTAGAAAACCGTAATATAAACGCGATTTAGACTCTATAAGTACTTAGTAATACTATTTAGGCTCACTAATACTCCTACTATATTCTAGGTATATATTAATAATGTCCTAAGGGAATACTTAGATGTGTTTATAGTCGTCTATCTCGACGACATACTAGTATATTTAAAGACTAAAGAAGAACGTATGTAATATATTAGATAAGTCTTAGAAGCGCTCTAGTAAGCGAACTTATAAATAGTACTAGAAAAGAGCTAATTCTATTAATAGGAGATTGAGTTCTTAGAATATATTATCACGGATAAAGGTATCCGGATAAATAAAACTAAAGTGTAGGTAGTACTTAAATAGCCTATACTAAAGTTAGTAAAAGATGTATAATTATTTCTAGAGCTAGCGAACTTCTACTAAAAGTTTATATAAGGCTACTCTTAAATTATAGCGCCGCTAATAGATCTTATAAAGAAAGATTAAGGATTCTAGTAGAGTAAAGAAGCTAATAATACTTTTTATATACTAAAGGAATAGTTTAGTATAGAACTAGTTCTAATAATATTTAACCTAGTAAAAGCAATTATTATTAAAATAGATGCTTTAGACCTAGCTATAGAAGTATATCTAAATTAATAAGATAATAAAGGGCGTTAGCATCTAGTGGCATTTCACTCACAAAAGTTTAGTGGACTAGAACTAAACTACGAAATCTATAATAAAGAACTACTAGCTATTATTAAAGTATTTAAATAATAGAGAGTATATCTAGAAGGAGTAAAGTATCTAATTTAAGTATTTATAGATTATAAGAATTTAGTATACTTTACCACTACTAAGGTATTAAACCGTAGATAAGTGCAACAGTCTAAGGAATTATTAAAATTTAATTTTAAAATTTACTACTAGAAAGGCTCTAAGAATGTAAAAGCTAACGCTTTTAGCCGAAGACTAGATTATATAGGGGAGAAGCTCTAGATAGTTAGCTTAATCCTAGAGTAGTATTTAGATAGAAAGATCACGTATAATTAAGGTGTACTAGCTACTACTATAGTAATTATAAACAACGATCTTAAGGACTATATATAGAAAGTATACGCGTAGGACGCTTATACTTAGAGAGCACTTTCCGAAAACCTCGAAGGTTTTAAATAAATAGATAAAGGCCTATTAGTATTTAAGGGATTAGTATACATGCTACCCACCTAGTGGACGGAGATTATTCGATAGTACTATAATAGTCCTATAGAGGGACATCGCGGGATCTTTAAGACGGTCGAAGTAATTAGCCGTACCTACTTCTTCTCTAGATTAAGGAAGAAAGTGGAGGAATATATTACAGCTTATAATCTATACTATAAGATGAAAGCAACCTAGTATAGACTATATAGGTTAATAAAATTAGTAGTAATACTAATATAGCTATAAGCTTTAATAGCTATAGATTTTATTATTAAATTACCTCTTTCTAAAGAACCTTTAATAAAGGTGAAATACAACTCTATACTTACTATTATAGACTAGTTAATAAAGGAAGTACACTTTATACCGTATAAAGAATTATCTAATACTAAAGAACTAGCATATACCTTCCTCCGGAATATAATAGTAATATAGGGTCTACCTAAGAAGATTATCTTAGATAGGGATAAACTATTTATATTAAACTTCTAGACCGCGCTTATAGTATAGCTAGGACTATCCTATAAGCTATTAACAGCTTACTATCTACAGATAGATAGATAGATAGAGCGCATAAACTAAGTACTAGAGTAGTACTTAAGAGGTTACATGAATTATAAATAAATAAACTAGGTATTACTATTACTACTTATATAGCTAGTATATAATACAAGCGTAAACGAAATAATAGGATAAACTCTATTCTACGCTAACTATAAATATCACGCCTAGATGTTCTATAAACCTAGAGAAATCTAAATACTAGTAGAAATAGCTAAATTAATAGTAGAGGAAATGTAGTAAATATACTAAGAATTATAAAAAGATATTGAATTTCTATTATAATAATTAGCATTTCACTATAATAAACATAGATCTAGAGGACCTATACTTAAAGAGAGGGATAAAGTTTACCTTCTTTAAAAAAACATTAAGACAATAAGGCTAAGTAAGAAATTAGACCATATTAGAATAGGACCTTTTAGGATTATTAGAAATATTAAGAATATAAGCTATAAGCTAGACCTACTAGAGGGGATAAGGATTTACCTAGTATTCTATATCTCGCTTTTAGAACTAGCCCCTATAGAAGTACTAGTATTAGTATAGGTACTAGACAACTACCTTATAAAGTAAGAAGGATAATATAAAGTATAGAAGATCCTAGATGATAGCACTAACTTTAATAATAGGCTATAATAATACCTTATAAAATAGAAAGGCTACTTAGACTTAGACAATATATAGGAGCTACGTACTAACCTTAATAGATGCGAATAAGCTATAAAAAAGTACTATAAGGATTTAAGGCCTTAGTAGAAGTAGGCTTAAAGAATAAGGGAGAAAACCCATCTAGAGCGTCCTAGATTATAGGAGATATAGTAAGCATATCTAAAAATGCAATAGATATAGGATCTAGAAATTCTATTAAAAACTTAGGAGGAGGGCTAGGCTACCCCTACTTTAAAGCCTCCACTTCTATAATTAACGATAGTTCGCGTGATATAAGCTAGGAAGAATAGTTCTCCCACTTAGCTAGCTTATTCTTAAGCTAGGTATAACGGAGGTTCACCTCCGTAATTACTCTTTTAGCTTTATAAAGTTTTTTATAAATTTCTTTACCGCGAGCACGAAGCTGCTCCTATTCTCTATAGGTAATAACTAGGTCGTATTTGGCGCCTAAAGAAATATAATTAGTATAACGACCGAAACGGATGTCTATATAATAGAATAATAACTCGGAGTAATAGCGACTATATAGGGTAGGTATATTAGAGCTAGAAGAACGAAGATAAGAAACTAGATTATTATAGTATTTAGTAGAAGATCGTTTTAAACTAGCGGAGCCCTATTACTTTAATATAGATCTTAAGAATATTAGCTTAGGTGCTTTTAGTATATTATAGAAAGAGAGCGGATATACCTTTCGGAACGAAAGCTATTAGGAGAGGGAGATAGTATTATAAACCGTGATAGATAACACGGAATAAAGGTAATTAGTGCTAAGTGTTATATAAAGGACTAATCACTTAAGATGCTAAGGTAGGCCTAATTAGTGTGATTAGTGTAATTAGGAACGGATTACCCTAATTAGAGGGATTATAGCGCGAGGCATTATAGTATATAGGCAGCACTATTCTCGTTTATTAGAATAGTATACTTAACTTAAATAAGAATCTAGTATTCTTTATAACTTAATCTAATCTCACTACATAATATCAATCCTCACTCTATTAACTATATCTTAGCACTATTCCCTATCTCCTTAATTAGGACCCTAACTATTACAGTAACCTTTATTATCTTGTAATAGCACCTTATTACAAATACTTAGAGATACCTAAGCTATTAAGCTACTAAGCTACTATATAAAGCTTCTATCTATCTAGCTCTATCTATTAAGCTCTATTAAGCCTTAATTAACTACTACTCCTACTATATATAGAGGTAGCTATACTTATGTTATACACCTATAAAAATTTTAAAAAAAATAAGTTTAAACTACTTAATTATTAAAAACATAATTATTCTACTTCTACTAGCTAGAAGGTGAAAATTAAGCGAGAAGAGTGGAACTCTAAAAAGTAGCTTAGGTAGCTTAAAGGTATCTTAGTAGCTTAGCAGCTTTAAGGTCTTAGAGGTAGCTCTAAGAATCTATTAGTAAAATCTAATA
This sequence comes from Coniosporium apollinis CBS 100218, assembly GCF_000281105.1. Classification (NCBI taxonomy): domain Eukaryota; kingdom Fungi; phylum Ascomycota; class Dothideomycetes; genus Coniosporium; species Coniosporium apollinis. The sequence continues at coordinate 427,767 of NW_006913288.1, forward strand.
GCTTAGAGCCGCTAGTAATAAAATCTAATAGCTTAAAGCTAGCTCTAAGCTACTACTAGTTAAATCTAATAGCTCGGAGCTAGCTCTAAGCTACTAGAGTTATTAGAGCTATATGTAAGTATCTTAGAGATAGTTAAGCTGCGAAACAAAACGCTAATATAGTCTCTTTTAGTAGAATTACTAATTATATATTATAGATGCTTTTAGAGAATATAACTTTTAGAAACTACTCTTTTCTATAAATAAGTTTCTTAAAAAGCTTAAGATTATAATATTACCTCTCTTTTAGTCTAGCTTTTACTTTAAAGACTTAATTTATAGTATTTCTTCCTTTTCTACCTCTCTAACTTTATTTAATCTAAAGCTAAAAAGTCTAAATTCTTCTACTATTTAGTAAATTATACATAGTCTTTTATATAATCTCCCGGATAATAATTAGTAAAACTAGTAAGTAGTAGTTTATCTACTATATTAAGCTTAGTTCAACTAATTTCCAATTCCTTATTTTATAATAAAGGACTTCGTGAATCTTTTATTTATTGGAATTCAATTTCCAAAGTTCTTAGCTTGGCATTTCCTTGGCATTTCCTTGGCAAGAATCTCACTACTAGTTAAAAACGGAGTTTTATGCTTTTCTGTTTTAAACGAAGCTTTTGTCCTTAAGCGAAGCTTCTGTTTTAAACCAGAACCTTAGGTTCTATTTCCGTTTTAAAACGGAGCTCCGAGTTCCATCCGTTTCCGTCCGTTTCTAACGGAGCTTTTAGCTCTTACTATTTTCAACGGAGCCTCTATCTACATCCGTCTAAACGGAGCTGTAAGTGAAACTTAATAAGTTTCACTTTAGGAGTAAGTGAAAGGAATATATAGACGGGAGGCCTCTCCTACTAGATAGAAAATTAAGCTCTCTACCTATTCAATTCCTACTATCTAAGGAACTGGAATCCAACATTATTCTCTTCTTATTAAATAAGGGATTCTGCTCTTTTTGATTTTTCTTATTATAAAATAAGAGGCTCGATTCTAGTAATTAGAAAGATATCTTAGATTGCTTCGTGGAGTATTTTAATACTATATTTTTAGATCCTTCAAGGGATCTAAAAACTCGTCTTACTATGCTAAAATATATAGAACTAGAGTTACATATAAATTGCAATAGCTTACTAATACAAAATGCTAGATCGGGCCTAGTGCCTTGGATAAAATATAGTAGACTCGTAATCTATACTTTAGCAAGTATATATTAATACTATATCTTATTAGCTATCGAATCTAATTAATTACAAGTTTAGCTCTATTAGTATAGCCACTAGGTTAAGTGATTAGTAATCAGATAAACCTAGTATTCTATCTATAAACGCCTTTCACGAGAGGTATATAATACGTTTAGGTCTATTACGTACTATTCTAATACTAAGGTAAAAGTGATATAGTCCTAGATTGCTTATACTAAACTAGTTATTTAATCTTAATTTAACAAAGTCGATTTCTATTCTTTTTAGTCTAAAAAGAAGAAGTAGGACTAAAGATTGATCTTTTTCTATAGTATCGCTATTATAGTCCAAAATAGCGTTAATGAAAATAGTCTTCTTCTAATAGCATTAGGTTGTCTATTAGATTGATAGAACCACGCCTTAAGCTATCACGTGACTCAGTTGATAAATTCAACGTATATACTTTTTGATTAGGACTAGTCTCCTTTGATTTTCTAGAATTTTTGGACGAGCGGTTATCGAGTCTCTAGGCTTATAATTCTTTACTATTATATGATAGTGAATTATCGAACTCGGTTGGACTAGTTAAATCTTCTATTCTGTTTATTTTTATTAGTAGCTCTCGCTTATTAAATATAACCAAACTTTTAGTATATATATTACCCTTAACCAGATTATATAGCTAGTAAAAACTACTACCCTAATAACTAAGTAGTATATACTTTAATACTTTCAGATTAAGCTTTTTAGCTCCTTAGTTAGCTATATTAGTATAAGCCGCGCACCCTAGTACCCTTAGATAACTAATCTTAGGTGGCTTATTATAAAACGCCTTATAGGGTGTTTTATTACCTAGTACTATTTTGCTTAGATTTAGGTTTCCAAGGTAACTAGTTAAAGTAATTAGTTCTACCTAAAATAGTTTAGTGCAACTTAACTTAGCTAAAACTAATTTTAGCTATTCTACTAGCGCATGTTCCTTTGACTCTACTAGCTTGTTTTATTAAAAGATATATAGAATAGTTAGTTTCTATTTAGTACTTCTTTTTAGAAGTATCTTTTAGAACTCTTTACTAGAGGATTCTCTCCTATTATTGCTTCTAGATACCTAAACTAGGTTAGTAGAGTATTTAACCTTAACCTAATTTAGATAAGTTACTAAGTAATTTACTACTTAGCTTTTACGCTCTATAGTACATAATTTACCGAATTTAGTAAATCTATTAACTATATAAGGTATATCTAGCCCTTTATAAAGAAGATAGCGCGATTAGCCTAATTAAGTTAGTATACATTTTATTAAATATCTCATTAGCTAGCAAACTAGCTATTTAATAGTCTTTTTACGTGTTCTTACTAATAATATAGTTTTTAGAGAAATCTATTTTTAAGATAAGCTCTTTTAGACTATCTTTAGCTTACTAAGTAATCTAGTTAACTTAGTATTTATATAATTAAATATATAGTGCTAGAGATCTAGGTTGTTTTTACTATTATATAATAGTGAATTGGCTAACTCATCGTTATTTTCACTATTATATAATAGTAATTTAAAAACCTTATCTACTAAGTGTTAGCTATCTAGCTAATAGTAATTAGAGCTTTAAGTGGCCTCAGCTACTATCTTATCTTACTTATAAATATAGGTATAGTTAGAGTTGAAGACAGCTCTATAACCTCTATTTACTAGCTATAGTACTAATAGTAAATTACTAGTAATTCTAGTAATATATAATATGTTTTAAGGTATTAAATTAGGTAAGATTATTATTCCTTAACCTTTAATTGTTGAGAGTTAATCTCTAAAGTTCTTAGTCTATTGCCTGCTAAGGCTACAAGGCTATAAGACTACAAGGCTACAAGGTCACAAGGCATCTATCCTAGCCTTAGGCATCAAGTGGTAAAACTGGTTGATTGATAATCAAGTTTGCCACTAAAGATTCTACTAGATTCTAGGAGATTCTATAGGATTCTATAAGGTTCCGGAAGGTTCTAGATAGATAGGATTTGTAATATAGATTACCAATCACGGATAGAAGGTTCTATGGATTTGTAAGATAGAATCTACTAGAAAGTAGTAAGATCCAGAGGATTTGGATATATATAGGCGGTGGTTTCCCACCTTAGATAGAGATCAAGCTCTTCAATTAATATATTTCAATATACTACTTAGTGCCTAAAGCTTAGGATTAATACCTTATAGTTTTATAGCCTTATAGCCTTATAGCTTTATAGTCTTATAGCCTTATAATCTTATAGCTTTAGTAGACTATAGACTAAGAACTTTAGAGATTAACTCCTAATATTAATTTATTTCTAAATAATAATTACCTTATATTTAAGGCTTTCTTTAGTACAAGCCTATACTTAGTAAGTAGTCCTTATTATTAAAGATTTAAAGCCTAGAAGAGTTCTAGTTATTATAATCTAAACTTAGTTTTCCTTAGCGTTTAGATCTTCTATTATTTCGCGGTTCGTGCTCTATATAAAGAGTTTTCTTTCTATTAAGCTTACTATACCTTTTAAATCTTATATAACATCTTATATATTAATTCAATTAATTAAGTTTCTATATTAAGCCTTTCTATATTATAATATTATATTATACCTACTAATTATCTCTTATTATAGCTCTACTATAATTTACTATAGCTCTCTCTACTTTTACTAACATGTCTATATCTATAGATAGTACTTCTAATTCTCTACAATCTTCTTTAAATATCTAGATACTTACTATACTTATTAAACAAGTTCTAAAGTACTCTAACTTCTAGTATAACTTTATTACTAACCTCTTAAGCTAATCTAATAATATATATATATAGTAGTATCTTCAAAGAATAGCTTAAAGATCTTATATAATAGCGTAATACTATAATTATTATATACTCTAAAGTGATTTAGTTTATTATTTAGCTTACCGCTTAAGCCGCTCAACTAAATACTACTATAAATAGGAAGTGACTTAGAGAAGCTTTTTAATCTAGAACTATTTTCTAGTTCTGACTATACTACTCTCTACTTATTTATTATAAATATCTATATAAAGCTCTATATTGATACTAAATAATTCCTTACTACAGTCGTATAAACCTTATACTTATATAGTTACCTTAAGTATACTATATAAGCCCCATTCCTTCTATATATCTATTTAGATAATATACTTAAGTTTAGCTCTATTAAGAAGATAATTAAGTATCTTAAGCTATTCTTTAGTAATCTAAACACTAAAGTAATAGCCTAAACTAAGATTACTAAGCTTTACTAAGAGAACTACGATTTTATTCTCTTTACTACTAATTTCTAGTACTATATTAATAATATTAGGTATAATAATAATAGGAAAAAGTCCGCGCTCTATATAAGTACATTAAATAAAATTTGAAATATACTTATAAACTAAAATTATCCTTACTTAGTAGCCTCTATAAAAGAGTGTTAGCTACTATATTCTTTATACCTAGAATATATTAAACTTTAACATTCTATAGCTAAATCTAGGTAAGCTATTTAGTTATTAGTGCTTCCGGTAAGTTAGATACTATATAATTAAGTTATATAACTAGCGTATTAGTATTAGTTTCTATAGTAAACTTCGCTCTATAGAGCTAGACCTAAAGCTTCTTTAGAGTATAAAGCAGCCCTTAATACTCTAATTTACTAGTATTATACTTTTGCGCTTATTCTAACTAGAGACCGCTTTTATACTAATATAGATACCTTTTATATTTTTTACTAAGCTATATAAGGTTACCTCTCTATTCTTTTCTACTTATATTAATAGTAAGAATAATCTTTTTTATCTTTTTTAAGTAATTTAGTTTAACTAGCGTGGGCGCTATTATTAGGGTATTCTTTAGTATTTTTATCGCCTCCTTCTATTCTTTCCTCTATTTAAATTCCTAGTTGGACTAGAATAATTAGAAGATCGGCTCTATAATAAGAGTAAACTTAATAACCTCTACCCTATAATAAGTGTAAATACCTATAAACGCTCTAGTCTAATAAAGATTCTTATATAATAGCTAGTTAACGATCTTTATAACCTTCTTATTAACTAGATATTATCCTATAGTATTATAAAGAAACCTAATAATCTTAATTAGTACTATATAAAACTATAACTTTTCCCTAAAAATAATATAACTAGCGCGCTTAAGGTGTATAAGAATACTATTAAGCTATTATATATACTTAAGAATAAACTAATAAATTCTAGTAATAATCTTTTTATTATTATATATAGTTGTCGCGCCTTTAATAGCGATATTATTAAAAAAGAGAAGATCTTTCTTTAGAAGATAGTCTTAGAGAATTTTTATTATAATTTTTATAAACTATATAACCGAATTTATAGCTTTCTAGATAAGAATAGTTTACTAAAGTAGTCTAAAAGAAATTATAAAGGTAGTAAGATTGTAGTATGCTTTATTTAAAGAAATCTAGTTATATCTAGAGAAAAAGTTAATAATACTTATAATTATATACTCTATAAACTATTCTAAGAACTTATTTAGATTTAGAGATATATTTATATCTTAAATTATAACTATATTAATATTCTACGTAGTATGAACTAGCTAATACTTTCTATTCTTATTCTTAACTAAGAATTATAGGTTATAGTATAAGCTGTAGCTAGATTTAAGTAGGCTATTCTCTAGCCGCTCTTTTAGTATTATAATTACCTTTTTATTTAGTGCCTTTAGTACTAGAAAACTCTTTACCTACTAGGTATTATATAGAATAGTACGTATTATTTAGAGAGGAGTAATATCTAGATTTAGTTAGCTAATCTTAGAAAATATCTAGGTAGAAGCTACCTCTTAGTTTATAACTATTACTTTAAAAAGTTCCTGCTTTTTTAGCTATATTCTTTCCCTAACTACTATTACTTTTAAATGTTTAGAAGTTACTCTATATCTAACTAGTAAATCGGTAAAGTATAGCTTAATCTAATAATTATATAACCCCTTTAAATAGAAGTAACTATAAATACTTGCCCTTTTGATAGCTTTTTATTTTTAGTTAAGAAAGCCTCTAGACTTAAATCTATTAGACTCTAAGGAATCTAGAGAATAAATCTTATTTACGTTTTACTTATAGAGTATTAAGATATACGACTAGTTTTAGTATACCTCTATTCTTTAGTAGTATAACTCCTACTTAAGACTAGTATTATCGAATCTCTTTAAGAATTATATTATTAAAGCGAATTCTATACTATTTACTATAAGTAATAAGATTTAATATAGGTGCTTCTAAATTACAGGTTAGAATACTTAGAATACTTAAAAGTAAAGGTTAGCCTCTTAATCTAAATTAACTCTAAAGCGGTTAGCACAGCTAGTAAAACTTTAGTTTCTCTTAAAATATTTACCTAAAATTTTATACTCTAAACTCTAAAGATTATTATAAATATAAAAAGACTACTCTCTTACTAGAGTATTATATACTAGTGTAAAATCTAATATAAAAATATAGCTAGCTATTATTTTACTTACTCTTTTAAAGACACCGCTTCTATAAGATAGGTTCTTTAATCCAGGACTTCTTCCGCTCGACTTATAATAAATTAAACCTTATATAATTTATTAATAGAGGTAATTTAACACTATATCTTACCACTTAAAAAAGACTAAATTAGTACTAACCGGCGGTAATAGAAAGACTCTTCTAGAATAATATCTTAATATATATTCTTTACTACTAGGAATAAAGCATTAATAATAACTCTACCTACTTAAACTAGCGCGTTAGTAATAATACTAAGAAACTTAGCCTCCTTATTATTCGCTATAACTAGTCTATAACTAAGTATATACTTAAAGAGATTATTAATAATAAGGCTAGACTTCTCTATATAAGCTTCTCTTATTAGGTTAATTTCGGCTCTAGTATCTAGAAGGGCTATTACGAATATAGTACCTTAATAATCCCCTATAAAAATAGGAATAAGAGGAGACTTATAGTAATACTTCTACTAACTAGTATAGATCTCTCTCTTTATAAGCTCTTCTATAGTAAAGAACTAGATATAGCTAATATAGAGTACTCTATTTAAGCCTTTTAGCTTATTAGCAGCCTATATAAGCTTTTCTTTTAGATTCTTAATCTTATTTTTAGGGACTACTCTCGTTCGTAGCTTCTAGACCTTAAGTATCTCTATAAGTAGCTATTTAAGGGGTAGCACGATTTTCTACTCTATAATTAACTCTACTATTTCCTTTAGTAGCTAGTTATTAGTTAATAGTCTCTAAACCTTAATAACCTTAGCTTGCTCCGTCTTAATATCTTTCCGCTTTACTATAGATTCGACTATAGATACCTCCGCTATTATTACGTTATTTATTAGCTTAATCTTATATATCTATAGTTCTAGTTTAACTAGTAATAGAGTCTATTAGATAGGCAGCTATTACATTAATAAGATAGTAGAACTATTATAAAGGAAATACCCTCTATCGCGTATTTCTTTTATGACTACTAGCTTCAGCCTAGGCTTTATAACTCTTATATAATTAATAATAATAGTAGATTTATTATTAAACCCCTAACTAGAAGCTCCGCGTATACCTTTATAGTAACTACTCTAACTATATCTAATATTTCCTTAAGTGGCTGTATTAACCTTCTACCTAGATTCTATAGAATAAGCCTAGTACACGCTATTAATAAGTTCTTCCTTCTTATACTTTAGTAACTCTAGGCTAATCTCTTTTTTATTACTCTCTAAATTATCCTTACTAGGTTCTAATAGAGTAATTAAAGAAGCTAATATCTTTATACCTTTTATTATAAAGTACTATTCTAGCGCCTTTAGCTTATTCTCTCTTAGTAAATAGATTAGCTATTTAGAACTCTTATAGGTGCCTTTAATAATCCGGTTTTCTTCTATATAATAAAATTCTTTCTTAACTATCTCTAATAGTTACTTATAGTTAAGAAAGAAGTTATACTATTTTCTATAACCTTTCTAGTAGTAAAATAAGTTTAAAGGTTACTAGCCTATAGAAGGTACTTCTAAACCCTAATTAGTATAGAAAGTATTATTTCTAAATATATACTAGTTCTAAGAAGAAGGCTAATATTACGACCCTATAGGATAGGACCGGCACCGCCGGTATGAGGCCGAATAGTAGCTAGTATAGGCTAGCTATCACGTGACTACTAGTTACTACTAGTAGGGGAGATCACGTGCTAAGGAATAGATAGTAGGGCTAGTAGGTAATAGTAGTGCTAGTACTACTATCTACTACTAGCCGCGGATAGTACTAGGTAGTATATAAGAGACACCGTTCTTGTTTATTAGGACGGTATACTTAACTTAAATAAGAATCTAGTATTCTTTATAACTTAATCTAATCTCACTATATAATATTAATTCTCACCTTATTAACTATATCTTAGCGCTACTCCCTTCCTTCTTAATTAGAACCCTAACCTTTATAGTAACTTCTATTATTATAAGGTAACCCTTATTACACTTTAAGCACCACCTTTATAGAGCATCTAAGATCTAATACACCGACATGTCTACTATAGGATCTACTACTAGACTACGAGGGCATGCTATACTAGTATCTACCCTAAAGCTAATTAAGGTTAAGACTCCTAATAAATACTATAGAGACTAAGGCGAGCTCGACTCGTTCCTCCTCTAAAGCGATCTATATATTTAGTATAATTAGAAATAATTCTAGATAGAAAATAAGGTTATGTTTATTATTACCTACCTCTAAGAAAGGGCGTTTAAGTAAGTATAACTACACTTAAAGGACTTCTTAGAAAATTCTCCTTTAAACTAGAGAGAAGTGACCCGGACCCTATTTACTAATATGGAGAACTTTAAGGATAAGATACAATAAGTATTTAGAGATATTAACACGGAATATACTATAAAACGGGAGCTTATAAATCTAACCTAAAAGGGGTTAGCGGCAAGTTACGCTGCATAGTTCTAGCTAGTTGCATTAAATACTACCTAGGACGATGCTGCTCTTACGGCTTAGTACTACTAAGGATTAAAGAATAGTGTTAAAGATAACTTAGTAAAAGGCGAACGCTCTAATAAGCTATAGGCGATAATTAGTATGTTAATTCGGATTAATAATCGCTTATACAAACGACGTTTAGAAAAGATAGGACGAAACGTACTAGTTGTAGTTAGTTAGAAATATTAAAGCACGTCGCGGTATTAATAGGACCTATACGGCCTATAACTAATAGAACTTGACGCTCTAGATAGATGAATAGGACGTTTTATTAAGAAGGGACTATAGAAGGGATAACTAATATCCTCTAAAAAAAAGCGTTCACTAGGAAATACTATAACTATAACCGGTAAGGACATGTTGCGCGAGATTATCGCCAACTAAAGAAATAATAATAAGCACTCGCCTAAACTAACGGTCTAAAGAGAAAAGGATAACTAGTATTAACCTAGGTCGACTATATAGCGATATCCTAGATAGTATACTATAATAATAGGTGCCGTATATACTAAAGTAATAAGGATAGATCGGGCTAGTACCCGAAACCACTATAATTAAAATAAGCCCTATAAGTTATAAATAAGGGAAAAGCCTATAACATAATAGGCATCCCTAAACTAATACCCGAAGAAGAAATAGAAAGCGACTTTAAAAAGGTTAAGTCCGATAATAGATTCAAAAAAGAAGAACTTATTAAAACCCTAAGAATTATAATAATCCCAACATACTAGCTCGAGCCTAAATTAATCCTAGGAAAGTACCTAGTCGAGCTATAGAAAGAGGTATAGGATAAGGTCTCTATAGCTTATAGAACGAATATAAGGAGTTAGTAGATAAAAGACGCCTAATATTGAGTGCATGAATTAATAGATGTAAAATACGCGGTTAGTTTTAAATAAGCGTATAGAGAATGCTATAACATTCTTCTAGGAAAATATAGACCTATAGATAAACAACTAAATTAGTTACGCGATAGATTGAAGCAACTACTAGTCTAAAGAAGAGAATACTAAAATATTTTCTAAGAATATCCACCTAAGAAATCCTAATTCACCACTAATAAAGGGTATATAACCCTAAATAAAGGGTTTATAGCCCGAAGCTTAAGGGTTAAAGTAACTACACTTAAGGCGGAGTACGTAGCACGGGACCCTAAGAAATATCTAGTAATAAAAGTTAATCCCGCTACATTCTTATACATAGAGGAGGAAAGAAACTTAGAGAGTTCTAATATAAAAAACTTATAGGCCTTCTAGCTAGAGGGTTGATGGAAGCGCCTAATAAAAGACTTTTGAATAGGTATAAGAGCACCTAGGTACCTAGAATAGGATACTAAAAACATACTCTTACGGTAATAAGATACGCTAGTAACCTACGCGTGTAGGTTAAGATTAGCTAATTAGAGGCTAAAGCACTAATTAATTTAGGTGCTACTATAGACTTTATATTACTATAGTTCGTATAGAGAGTAAGGTTATAGTTATAATAAAAGGTTGACGCCTACCCTATTATAGTGGTAGATAGCTAACCTTTAGGCTATAATTAGGGATTAGTAAACTAAGAAACTATAATAGTTAGGTTAAGGATTAGACCCTATATCCGGGATATATAGTTCGATATTATAGTAATAGGAACCTATAATGTAGTGTTAGGGTTACTATAACTTAAGGGCGCGAATCTAAAAATCAATTAGACCTACTAAACACTAGACTTTTTCTAGGGAAAACTAATCTAGATAAGCGAAGATACGCTAGAAGATAGTCTTAAGATATACGCAATCTTAGCCGAAGAACTAATAGAAGAAGTTAGGAAGAATCCTAAGTAAGTATAGATTCTATAAAGTAAGCGATAAGAGCTCACATCTATTATAGCCCTATTATCTATTCCTAATAAATATAAGGACTACATGAGATTATTTATAAATAAGGCTCTAGACGAAGCCCTACCGGCATATTAAGTATAGAATTATATAATACCTATATAGGAAGGTAAGACACTAGGGAAATTAGCGATTTACCTTCTATCACTAAAGAAGCTAGAGGCACTATAAGTGTATCTAGATAAGAATCTAAAAAAAGAATTTATATGGGAATTCTAGTCACCTACAGGATACCCTATTCTATTTATATCTAAGAAGGATGGAAAGTTATAACTCTATATCGACTACTAGGGACTAAATAATATAACTATTAAGAATAGTTATCTATTACCTCTAATTTTAGAGTTATAGGATCGACTCTAGGGAGCTAAGTAGTTTAGTAAATTTAATATTCTAGGAGCATATAACCGGATTCGAATTAAAGTAGGTAAAGAGTAGAGGATAGTAATAAGAACCCGTTTTAGACTCTATAAGTATTTAATTATACTATTTGGACTTACTAATACTCCCGCTACGTTCTAGGTATATATTAATAATATTCTAAGGGAACACCTAGACGTGTTCGTGGTTATCCACCTTAATAATATACTAGTATACTCGAAAACTAAGAACGAATATGTATAATATATTAAATAGATTTTAAAGGCACTATAGTGGGCGAACTTACGAATAGTACTGGAGAAAAGCTAATTCCACTAATAGGAAATTAAATTTCTTAGCTATATTATCACTAATTACGGCATTAAGATAGATAAAGCTAAAGTGAAAGCAGTACTTAAATAGCCTATACTAAAGTTAGTAAAGAATATATAATTGTTTCTAGGACTAGCGAACTTCTATTAAAAGTTTATATAAGGCTACTCCTAGATAGTAGCACCACTAATAGATCTTATAAAGAAAGATTAAGGTTTCTAATAGAATAATAAGGCTAATAAAGCTTTTCGCACACTAAAGGAATAGTTTAGTATAGAACTAGTTCTAATAATATTTAACTTAACTAAGGCTATTATTAGCGAAATAGATGCTTTAGATCTAGCTATAGAAGTATATCTAAATTAGTAGGATAACGCTAGACATTAGCATCTAGTGGCATTTTACTTAAGAAAGTTTAATAAACTAGAACTAAACTACGAAATCCACGATAAAGAGCTATTAGCCATTATTAACGCATTTAAGTAATAGAGAGTATATCTAGAAGGAGTAAAATACCCGATTTAGGTATTTATAGCCTACAAAAACTTAGTATACTTTATAACCACTAAGATTCTAAACCGATAATAAGTATAATAGTTAGAGGAATTATTAACATTTAATTTTAAAATTCACTATTATAAGGGCTCCGAGAATGTAAAAGCGGACGCTTTTAGTAGACAACTAGACTATATAGGAGAAAAACCCTAAATAGTTAGCTTAATTCTAGAATAGCATCTAAATAGAAAGATCACTTATAATTAGGGAACCCTAGTAGTAAATATAGTAATTATAAATAATAAACTTAAGGAACGCATTTAGAGAGCCTATAATAAGGACTTACACGCTTAATAAGTACTTTCCGAAAAACTCGAAGGGTTTAAATAGTTAGAAAAGGGTCTAATACTATTTAAGGGCCTAGTATACGAACTAGAACCCGAGCGAGCGAAGATTATTCGATAATACTATAATAGGCCTATAGAGGGACACTATAGAGTGTATAAAACAGTTAAAGCAATTACTCGCACCTACTACTTTCTAAGACTAAGGAAGAAGGTAGAGAAATATATTACCGCATGCGACCTATACTATAAGATAAAACCAACCTGTTATAAATCTTATAGGTTAATAAAGTTAGTAGTAATACTAACACAGCTATAGGCTTTAGTGGCTATAGATTTTATTATTAAGCTACCACTTTCTAAGGAGCCCTTAATAAAAGTAAAATATAATTCCGTGCTTACTATTATAAATTAATTAATAAAAGAAGTACGCTTTATACTATATAAGAAATCATCTAATACTAAAGAATTAGCATATACCTTCCTCCGGAATATAATAGTAATATAAGGGCTACCTAAGGAGATTATCTTAGATAGAGATAAGCTATTTATATTAAACTTCTAGACCGCGCTTATAGTATAGCTAGGACTATCCTATAAGCTTTTAATAGCTTACCACCTATAGATAGATAGATAGACCGAGCGTATAAACTAAGTACTAGAATAGTACTTAAGAGGTTACGTGGACTATAGATAGACAAACTAGGTATTACTACTACCGCTTATATAGCTAGCATATAATATAAGCGTAAACGAAATAATAGGATAAATACCGTTCTATGCTAACTATAGGTACCACGCATAAATATTCCACGAGCTAAAGGAAGTCTAGACCCTAGTAGAAACCGCTAGGTTAACTATAAAAGAAATGTAACATATATATAAAGAACTATAATAAGACATCGAATTCCTATTATAATAATTAGCATTTCACTATAACAAATATAGATCTAGGGGACCTATACTTAAGGAGGAGGATAAAGTTTACCTCCTCCGGAAAAACATCAAGATAATAAGACTAAGCAGGAAGCTTAACTACGTTAGAATAGAACCTTTTAAGATTATTAGAAATATTAAGGACACTAGCTATAAGTTGGACCTACTAGAAGGAATAAAGATATACTTAGTATTCCATATTTCGCTATTAGAACCGGCCCCTATAGAGGTACCTGTATTAGCTAAAGTACCAGATAACTACCTAATAGAATAAGAGGGATAATATAAAGTGTAAAGGATTCTAGACGATAGCACCGATTTTAATAATAGTATACTATAGTATCTCATAAAATAGAAGGGCTACCTAAACTTAGAAAATATATAGGAGCTATATACTAATCTCGATGGGAGTGAAGAGGCTATTAAGAGTTATAACCAAAATTAGCGGACGGGAAACTAAGGTCCAACTCCGCCTAAGTAGTAGGTAATAAAGAAAGGTTACCGGGAATTAAAGAGAGATTAAAGGCACTAGACTCTTATTTAAGTCGTTATTACCTACTCTCTAATACATGAACCTTATCTAGAGAAGCAAGTTCCTAATAGACTATCTTAGACTCTTTCTCCTTATAACGTCTCTATTTAGCTTTAGCCTAAAGTTTCCGGGAAATAGCGGCTAATAAAGCGCTTTCGGCCTTCTTACATTCTTTATAAAGACGCTCCCGCTCATCAAGCAGCTAAGCCCCTAATAAGTAAGTAAGTAAATAAGCGGGTAATTACGAAAGGAATAATAAACACTTAGCTTAGGTTACCACTAGGTGTCACGAACCGCGGTAGATGACGCGGAATAAAGGTGATTAGTGCTAAACGTCATGTAAGGGACTAATTACTTAGAATGCTAAGAAGTACCTAATTAGTATAATTAGTATAATTAGGAACGGATCACTCTAATTAGGGGGATTATAGTGCGAGGTATTATAGTATATAGGCCGCACTATTCTTATTTATTAGAATAGTATACTTAACTTAAATAAGAATCTAGCATTCTTTATAACTTAATCTAATCTTACTATATAATATTAATTCTCATCTTATTAACTATATCTTAGCACTATTCCCTATCTCCTTAATTAGGACCCTAACTATTATAGTAACCTTTATTATCTTATAATAGCACCTTATTACACTTTAAGCACCACCTTCGTAGAACACCTAAGATTAACACGCTAATATGTCTACTATAGAATCGACTACTAGACCTATAAGGGGATAGGTACCGCCACCACCCCTAGCACTAAAACTAATTAAAGTAAAGGTACTAGATAAGTATAGTAGGGAGCGCAATAAACTTAACTTATAGCTACTCTAATGCAACCTATACATCTAGTATAACTAGGACTATTTTTAGGAAGAAAACGAAGTAATATTTATTGTCACCTATCTATAAGGGCGAGTATTTAAGTGGATCTAGCCTTATCTTAAGGATTTCCTTAAGAATAATAAACATAACTAGTCCTAGGAAATAATAGAACTATTTACTAATATGCTCTTATTTAAAGTAAAGATACGATGAGTATTTGGAGACATTAACGCGGCACATACTATAGAGAGAGAACTAATAAATTTAACCTAGAAGGGGTTAGTAGCTAACTATACTACCTAGTTCTAATTAATAGCGTTAAACACCTTATAGGATAAGATGGCTTTAACCGCGTAGTATTACTAAGGATTAAAAGAGAATGTTAAGAACGACTTAGTTAGAGGCGACTAACTAGATTGCTTATAGGAAATAATCTTAATATTAATTAGAATTAATAATCGACTATACGAAAGAAGGTTAGAGAAAAAAGGCTATAACACTCTAGTAGTAGTAGGACGTAAATAGAACCACCCTACTTAGTATAACTAAGACCCGTATAGGCTAAAACCTATAGAACTTAACGTAATAGAGAGACGCCTAAGATATTTCTCTAAAAAAAGATTATAGAGAGGACGTGGGACGCCCTTAAGAGGATAAGGACTATCCTCTAGATAAAAGAAGTCTTTTATAGGAAAGTGCTTTAACTACGATTATATAGGATATATCGCCTAAGATTATAGGCAGCTAAAGAGAACCTAATTACTAATAAAAATAACTAGCCCAAAGAAGTAAGCCTAGTTAGCTGCTACTATAACTCACTACGCGGCTATATTCTAGACTACATGCTATAATAACGGGTGTTAGATATACCTAAGTAATAAAGACAGATTAGAATAGTTTCTAAAACCACCTAGATTAGAATAAGTATTATAGGTCACTAAAAAGGAACCTAGTTAGAGGACCCCTATATAGAGGCTAGAGGAACCACGACCTCTCTTAATTAGGGAAAGGGTTTAAGCGGAATCTAGTTACTAGAGTTTATAGGTAGTAGGCCCAGTCGCGCCTATTATAGTACTAAGCACCCTCTCTAAGAAAGAGGCTATATTATTAGAAGAAGAAGAGTTATTAGAAGAAGAATTCGGCTCTAATATCTTAAATCTAGTCCTAGACGAAGAACTAGAAGGAAGGGTACCTAAATAAAACCCTATTACGGGAGGATACCCACCTAAAGTATAGTATTAGGCGTACCACGATGTATATAATCTTATAGAAGAGTAAGCGGGATAATTAGAGTTTAAGGAGAAACTCTAAAAGATTAAGGTCCGCTTAACCGCATATAAAGTATAGTAGAAATCCGCTATTAGTTTTAGTAAACTATATAAAGAAGTCTACGACCTTATCTTAGAACGACTAGTCGTAGTTATAGAATATATACACTAGCTAGGGTAGATACTAGATAGTATACCCTACCTAGGACACGAATACTATAATATAATACGAGAATACCTATATATAGAAGTAAGATTTACTAGGAATAGAGGATATATTACCCTTAAGGGAGGTTATATCTCTAGGGAACTCTAATAGAAAATCATGATATTATAATAGGAATTTGTAGCTAGGGATTCACGAGTGAATCCGGAACACTAAATAGATCTAAGTAAATTCTAGTATAATAGTATAGAGATACCTACTAAGAATGAGAACTCTAGAAGCTCTTACTTGGAAAGCTCTAATTTAAAAAACTAGAAGGCCTTCTAGCTAGAGGGTCGATGGAAGCGCCTACTAAAAGACTTTCGAATAGGTATAAGGGCACCTAGGTATCTAGAGTAAGATACTAAAAATATACCCTTATAGTAATAAGATACGCCGGAAACCTATAAGTGTGGGTTAAGATTAGCTAAGTATAGGCTAAGGCATTAATTAATTTAGGTGCTACTACGAACTTTATATTACTATAGTTCGTATAAAGAGTAAGGTTATAGTTATAACTAAAGCTTAACACCTACCTAGTAATAGTAGTAGATAGCTAACCTTTAGGCTATAATTAGGGATTAGTAGACTAAGAAACTAAGATAGTTAGGTTAAAGATTAGACCTTATATTAGGTATATGCAGTTCGATATTACGGTAATAGGAACCTATAATATAGTACTAGGGTTACTATAGCTTAAGAACGCGAATCCGAAAATTAACTAGATCTATAGAACACTAGACTTTTCCTAGGGAAAATTAGTCTAGATAAGCGAAGATACGCTAAAAGACGGTCTCGAGATATATATAATTTCGGCTACTAAACTTAAGAAGGAAGTTCGGAAGAATTCTAGGCAAGTATAGATTCTATATAGTAAGCGATGATAGCTCGCGTCTACTATAGCTCTATTATCTATTCCTAACGAATATAAGGACTATAAGAGGTTATTTACAGATAAGGCTCTAGAGGAAGCCCTACTAGTATATTAAATATAGGACCACACGATACCTATTAAAGAAGGCAAGATACTAGGGAAATTAGCGATTTACCTACTATTACTAGAGAAGCTAGAGGCGCTATAGGCGTACCTAGATAAGAATCTAAAGAAAGAATTTATATAGGAATTCTAGTCACCTATAGGATACCCTATTCTATTTATACTAAAGAAGGATAGCAAGTTATAACTATACGTTAACTACTAGGGACTAAATAATATAACTATTAAAAATAGTTATCTATTATCTTTAATTTTAGAGTTATAGGATCGACTCTAAGGAGCTAAATAGTTTATGAAATTCAACATCCTAGGAGTATATAACCGGATTTAAATTAAGGAAGGCGAAGAGTAGAAGACGGCGATAAGAACCTATTTTAGACTCTCTAAGTATTTAGTTATACTATTTAGGCTTACTAATACTTCCGCTATATTCTAGGTATATATTAATAATATCCTAAGAGAATACTTAGATGTGTTTATAGTCGTCTATCTCGACGATATACTAGTATATTTAAAGACTAAGGAAGAATATATACAATATATTAGATAAGTCTTAGAAGTACTCTAATAAGCGAACTTATAAATAGTACTAGAGAAGAGCTAATTCCATTAATAAGAAATTAAGTTTTTAGGATATATTATTACGGATCACGGTATCTAAATAGATAAAACTAAGGTGTAGGTAGTACTTAAATAGCCTATACTAAAGTTAGTAAAGGACGTGTAATTATTCCTAGGACTAGCGAATTTCTATCGAAAGTTTATATAAGGCTACTTCTAAGTTATAGCACCACTAATAGATCTTATAAAGAAAGATTAAGGTTTCTAGTGGAACAATAAAGCTAATAACACTTTTCGTACCCTAAAGAAATAGTTTAGCATAGAACCGGTTTTAATAATATTTAACCTAATAAGGGCAATTATTATTAAAACGGATACTTTAGACTTAGCTATAGGAGCTTATCTAAATTAATAGGATAATAAAGGACATTAGCATCTAGTAGTATTTCACTTAAGGAAGTTTAGCGGACTAGAACTAAACTATAAAATCTATAATAAAGAACTACTAGCTATTATTAAAGTATTTAAATAATAGAGAGTATATCTAGAAGGAGTAAAGTATCTAATTTAAGTATTTATAGATTATAAGAATTTAGTATACTTCACCACTATAAAGGTGTTAAATTATAGATAAGTGCGATAGTCTAAGGAATTATTGATATTTAATTTTAAAATTTACTACTAGAAAGGCTCTAAGAACGCGAAGGTAGACGCTTTTAGTAGAAGACTAGATTACATGGGAGAGAAGCCCTAGATAGTTAGCTTAATTCTAGAATAATATCTAGATAGAAAGATTACTTATAATTAAGGTATACTAGCCGCTACTATAATAATTATAAATAATAACCTCGAGGACTAGATTTAGAAAGTATATATATAGAACGCTTATGCTTAGAGAGCACTTTCTGAAACCCTTAAGGGATTTGAATAAATAGATAAAGGGCTATTATTATTTAAAGGACTAGTGTATGTACTACTAGCTTAGCGGATAGAGATTATTCGATAGTACTATAATAGACTAACTAAAGGATATTACGGAATATTTAAGATAGTCGAATTAATTAGCCGCACCTACTACTTCCTAAGACTAAGGAAGAAAGTGGAGGAATATATTATAGCATGTAATCTATACTATAAAATGAAAGTAACCTAGTATAAGCCGTATAGGTTAATAAAATTAGTAGTAATACTAATATAGCTATAGGCTTTAGTAGCTATAGATTTTATTATTAAACTACCTCTTTCCGAAGAACTCTTAATAAAAGTGAAATACGATTCTATACTTACTATTATAGACTAATTAATAAAAAAAGTACGCTTTATACTATATAAAGAATCGTCTAACGCTAAAGAACTAGCATACACCTTCCTCTAAAATATAATAGTAATATAAGGACTACCTAAGGAGATTATTTTAGATAGGGATAAGCTATTTATATTAAACTTCTAAATCTTGCTTATAGTATAGTTAGAACTAGCCTATAAGCTTTTAACAGCTTACTATCCCTAAATAGATAGGTAAACCAAGCGCATAAACTAAGTGCTAGAGTAGTACTTAAGAGGTTACGTGGATTATAGATAAACGAACTAGGTATTACTATTACCGCTTATATAGCTAGTATATAATATAAGCGTGAACGAAATAATAGAATAAACACCGTTTTACACTAACTATAAATACTAAGCTTAGATATTCCACGAATCTAGAGAAGTCTAAACCCTAGTAGAGTTATCTAGGTTAATAGTGGAAGGAATATAATAAATATACTAAGAATTACGAAAAGATATCGAATTTCTATCGCAATAATTAGCATTCCACTATAATAAATATAGATCTAGAGGACTTATACTTAAAGAGGGGGATAAAGTTTACCTCCTCCGGAAAAATATTAAAACAATAAGGCTATGCAAAAAATTAAACTATGTTAGAATAGGACCTTTT